>NC_083579.1:65107370-65119870 GCF_027579695.1 Neoarius graeffei
TGGACTAAACTGCACAAGGCGTTTACCCGATGTTTTGAATTTCATAAGGGTTTGGCCGTGGCAGCCAATCAAATTTGGCTGTGCAGACGCGAAACAGGAAGTGTGCTCATATCTCGGCCGCCCTTTGGCGTATCTTAACAATACTTGGTGGCATGATGCCCCACCCCTCCAAAAAGGTCCAAAAAAATTTTGGAACAAATTGGCCACTAGGGGGCGCTATAACTAGGAAAAAATATCGTCCAAAATTTCCCATTCATTTTCTATGGAATTAATTTTAAAAAAGCCACTTTTTCAATCCTCCACTGCTATGGCATGCTTTGACCTAGAGACATGATTCAAACTTCAAAACGTAGGAAAACTTCTCCTCTGTGGATCTGCCATTCAACTTTTTTGCTAGGGTCTCTACTTTTGGATCAGTCCCAGCTCAAACTCTGTGTGGGTGCCTGGACAAAAATCAGGCTTTATAATGGGTGTCTATTGCGTTACACACCAGTGGAGCTCAGGAATTTAGAGTGTAGACAGCCTGAAAAAAAAGCTCAAACTTTCTCCTTTAAACTGTGATTTCAGCCACATTTCTCACTCTACACACACAATTTTCTCAAAAGTAGTAGCCACACTTGTCCTGATTCACACAATGTGTCTAGCTACACGATAGGATTTAGAGTTTTTGAATGAGAAGCCTGAAAGTAAGGAGAGGACAGGCGCGCTTCCCCATAGACTCCCATTATAAACGTGGCAGAAAAGTCACTCGTTTTTAACTCGCTCTAATGTCCTCATTTTTTACATTACAGACAAAAAAATTACATCAGTGTGTTCAGGAGACCCTTGTGGCACTCATTGTGAAAGAATTTTGTGACTATCTCCTTCCGTTTTCGTGTAAATCCCCGTTGTTTGGGGGGTCCCCCCTGAGGAAAAACTGCCCTTTTTGTGTGCTTCTCTGTCTCTCTGCTCACAGTGCGCGGGTGGGGGAGGGGCTGCTCGCTCTCACACACACACACACACGGGAGGGAGGGGCTGCTCCCTCTCAGAGAGACACAGGCTTGTAGCTTCATGGCAAGTCACACATTCAAACAGTGCAGCTCAGCTCCAGCAACTGTGACTGCTACGAAAATCCTCAAGGCAGCTACTGCCACCAACAGGTCAAAGATGGAAGTACATTTCTGCTTGTTACTTTTGAACCGTACGTCTGATCGTCAAAATCTTAGTATCGCTGGAATCCTTCGGTCAAAACGAATCCAACGCTCCCTATGGCGTCATATCTTGCTTGGCCCCCACATTGCTGCTTGCAGCTATATTTATTATTATTGGGGGCCAAGCAGCGAAGCTGCGAAGGCACCCATAGTGATTCTATTGTTTCTTATTATTATTATTCAGTCCACTTCCGCCTCTGCAAGTCTATGGCAGCCCATAGAACCGTCTGGTAAAAAGTTGTGAAATTTGTCACACTGATTCTAGACAGTCTCAACATTCCTCTCAGCAAATTTCAGGCCTCTAACTCAATCCCTTTAGCGCCACCAACAGGTCAAATTCGCAGGTACATTTCTGCTTGTAACTTTTGAACCGTTGGTCCGATTTTCAAAAACTTGGTATCCCTGGAATCCTTGGGCCAAGACGAATCCAACGCACCCCATGATGTCATTTTCCGCCCATATACTT
Source organism: Neoarius graeffei (assembly GCF_027579695.1). Classification (NCBI taxonomy): domain Eukaryota; kingdom Metazoa; phylum Chordata; class Actinopteri; order Siluriformes; family Ariidae; genus Neoarius; species Neoarius graeffei. The sequence continues at coordinate 65,109,027 of NC_083579.1, forward strand.
TTCCCGCCATTTTGAATTTTGTGAAAATCAATTAAAATGCTACTCCTCCCTCAATTTTTGACCACTTTATCCCAAACTTGGAACATAGCATAATTGGACCAACCTGCACAAAAGTTATACCCAGTGTTTTGAATTTCACAAGCGTTTGGCCGTGGCAGCCAATCAAAATTGGCTGCGCAGGCGCAAAACAGGAAGTGCACTCATATTTCGGCGGCCCTTTGGCCAATCTTGACGAGACTTGGTGGTATTATGCCCCACCCCTTCTCAAAGGCCCACAAAAAATTTGGAACAAATTGGCCGCAAGGGGGCGCTATAACTAGGAAAAAGGTCTTTTTGCTCATATCTCATGATGCGTTTGGGGTAGAAACAAAATTCCACTATCTCTGGAATGCATGGTTCAAGCCGAATCCATTGCACCATATCACGTCATATTCTGCCTTGAGGATTTTCCGACATTTTGAATTTTGTTAAAATCAATGATATTCTATGGCAACCCATAGAACCATCTGATGAGAGGTTGAGAAATTTGGCACACTGATTCTAGGCTGCCTCAAGGTTTTTGTCAGCAAATTTCAGCTCACCACCTCAAACTCTCTAGCGCCACCAACAGGTCAAAGTTGGAAGTACATTTCTGCTTGTTATTTTTGAATCGTACGGCTGATTGTCAAAATCTTAGTATCGCTGGAATCCATCGGTCAAACCAAATCCAACGCACCCTATGTCGTCATATTGCACCTGGGAGATTTTCCGCCATTTTGAATTTTGTTAAAATCATTTAAATTGCTACTCCTCCCTCAATTTTTGACCAAATTTGCCCAGACTAGGTTGATCGCATCATTGGACCAAGCCGCACAAAATTTATCCACAGCGTTTTGAAATTTTAAAACTGTTTGGCCGCAGCAGCCAATGAAACGCAGCTGGGAAGACGTCAAACAGGAAGTGAGCTCATATCTCGGCAGCCCTTTGACGTTTCTTAACCAATCTTGTTGGGATTATGCCAGACCCCTCCCCAAGGGCCCCTACCAAATTTGGTGCACATTGGCCATTAGGGGGCGCTATAACTATACAAAATATGTTTTGGCTCATTTGTCATTGAGCTCATATCTCAGCAGTATTTTAGCGCACACACACACACACACACACACACCTTGTACACTTGAAGAAATTTCAGCCATCACAGTCAATCGAATTTGATGGTGAAGCCGCTGAACAGCAAATTGTCTTGTATCTCAGTCAAACGATGGTATATTGACATGAAACTTCTTGTGGGTGCTCGTGACCATCTGTCTGGCCCAAATGCATTCTGCGAGCCTGACGACTAGGCTCATATGCTGCTTGGCCCCCACATTGCTGCTTGCAGCTATATTTATTATTATTATTATTATTATTATTCAGTCCACTTCCGCCTCTGCAAGTCTATGGCAGCCCATAGAACCGTCTGGTAAAAAGTTGTGAAATTTGGCACACTGATTCTAGACACTCTCAACATTCCTCTCAGCAAATTTCAGGCCTCTACCTCAAACCCGTTAGCGCCACCAACAGGTCAAAATCCCAGGTACATTTCTGCTTGTAACTTTTGAACCGTTGGTCTGATTTTCAAAAACTTGGTATCCCTGGAATCCTTCGGCCAAGACGAATCCAACGCACCCCATGATGTCATTTCCGCCCATATATTTTTCCCGCCATTTTGAATTTTGTGAAAATCAATTAAAATGTTTCAACTCCCTCAACTTTTTACCAATTTCTCCCAAACTTGGAAGATAGCATAATTGGACCAACCTGCACAAAAGTTATACCCGGTGATTTGAATTTCACAAGCGTTTGGCCGTGGCAGCCAATCAAATTTGGCTGCGAAAACGCGAAACAGGAAGTGTGCTCATTTCTCGGCGGCCCTTTGGCCGATCTTGACGAAACTTGGTGGGATTATGCGGTACCCCTTCTCAAAGGGCCACAAAAAAGTTGGAACAAATTGGCCGCTAGGGGGCGCTATAACTAGGAAAAATGTCTTTTGGCTCATATCTCATGATGCGTTTGGCCTAGAAACAAAATTCCACTATGTCAGGAATTCTTGGCTGAAGACGAATCCATCGCAACCTATGACGTCATATTCTGCCTTGAGGATTTTCCGCCATTTTGAATTTTGTTAAAATCAATTAAAATGCTTCTCCTCCCTCAATTTTTGAAGAATTTCTCCCAAACTTGGTAGATGGCAACTGGGGACTAAGCTGCATACAAAACTTACCCGGTTTTTACAATTTCCTAAGCGTTTGGCCGTGGCAGCCAATCAAAATTGGAAGGCAGATGCAAAACAGGAAGTGTGCTCATTTCTCGGCCACCCTTTGGCGTATCTTAACGAAACTTGGTGGCATTATGCACCACGCATCCCCAAAGGGCAGCAAAAAATTTGGAACAAATTGGCTGCTAGGGGGCGCTATAACTGGGAAAAATGTCTTTTGGCTCATATCTCATGATGCGTTTTGGGTAGAAACAAAATTCCATTATCTCTGGAATCCATGCGTCAAGACGAATCCATCGCACCCTATGACGTCATATTCTGCCTTGAGGATTTTCCGCCATTTTGAATTTTGTTAAAATCAATGAAATTCTATGGCAACGCATAGAACCGTCTGACTAGAGGTTTTTAAACTTGGCACACTGATTCTAGGCTGCCTCAAGGATCATGTCACCAAATTTCAACTCAACACCTCAAACTCTCTAGCGCCACCAACAGGTCAAAATCACAGGTACATTTCTGCTTGTTACTTTTGAACAATACGTCTGATCATCAAATTCTTAGTATCGCTGGGATGCTTGGCTCAAAAGGAATCCAACGCGCCCTGTCTCCTCATATTCCACCCAGGAGATTTTCCGCCATTTTGAATTATGTGAAAATCAATTAAAATGCTTCTCCTCCCTCAATTCTGGAACAATTTCTCCCAAACTTGGTAGATGGCACCTGGGGACTAAGCTGCATAAAATACTTACCCGGTTTTTAGAATTTCCTAAGCGTTTGGCCGTGGCAGCCAATCAAATTTGGATGGCAGATGCAAAACAGGAAGTGTGCTCATTTCTCGGCCACCCTTTGGCATATCTTAACGAAAGTTGGTGGCATTATGCAGCACGCCTCCCCAAAGGGCTGCAAAAAATTTGGAACAAATTGGCAGCTAGGGGGCGCTATAACTGGGAAAAATGTCTTTTGGCTCATATCTCATGATGCCTTTTGGGTAGTAACAAAATTTCATTATCTCTGGAATCCATGGGTCAAGACGAATCCATCGCACCCTATGACGTCATATTCTGACTTGAGGATTTTCCGCCATTTTGAATTTTGTTAAAATCAATGAAAGTCGATGGCAACGCATAGAACCATCTGACTCGAGGTTTTTAAACTTGGCACACTGATTCTAGGCTGCCTCAAGGATCATGTCACCAAATTTCAACTCAGCACCTCAAACTCTCTAGCGCCACCAACAGGTCAAAGTCGCAGGTACATTTCTGCTTGTTTCTTTTGAAGCATACGTCTGATCATCAGACTCTTAGGACCGCTGGAATGCGTGGGCCAAACCGAATCCAACGTGCCCTGTCTCGTCATATTCCACCCAGTAGATTTTCCGCCATTTTGAATTAAGTGAAAATCACTTGAAATGCTTCTCCTCCCTCAATTTTTGAACAATTTCTCCCAAACTTGGTAGATGGCAACTGGGGACGAAGCTGCATAAGAAACATACCCGGTTTTCAGACTTTCATAAGCGTTTGGCCGTGGCAGCCAATCAAAATTGGCTGGCAGATGCAAAACAGGAAGTGTGCTCATTTCTCGGCCACCCTTTGGCGTATCTTAAGAAAACTTGGTGGCATTATGCGCCACCCCTCCCGAAAGGGCAGCAAAAAATTTGGAACAAATTGGCTGCTAGGGGGCGCTATAACTAGGAAAAATGTCTTTTGGCTCATATCTCATGATGCGTTTTGGCTAGAAACAAAATTCCAGTATGTCAGGAATCCTTGGCTCAAGCCGAATCCATTGGACTCAATGACGTCATATTCTGACTTGAGGATTTTCCGACATTTTGAATTTTTTTAAAATCAGTGAAATTCGATGGCACCCCATAGAACCGTATGACTAGAGGTTTTCAAATTTGGCAGACTGATTCTTGGCTCCCTCAAGGGTCTTGATACCAAATTTCAACTCAGCACCTCAAACTCTCTAGCGCCACCAACAGGTCAAAGTCGCAGTTTTGGAAGCTTACACACACTCACTCTCTCTCTCACACACACACACACACTCACTCACACACTCACTCACTCACTCTCTCTCACACACACTCACTCTCTCTCTCTCTCTCTCTCTCACACACACACTCACTCTCTCTATCACACACACTCTCACACACACACACACACTCACTCTCTCACACACACACTCACTCTCTCTCACACACACACACACACACACACACACACACACACACACACACACACACACTCTCTCTCTCTCACACACACACTCACTCTCTCTCACTCACACACACGCACTCACTCTCTCACACAGACTCTCTCACTCTCTCACACACACACAGTCACTCTCTCTCTCACTCAAACAGACTCTCTCTCTCTCACACACACTCTCTGACACACACACTCTCTCTAACACACACACTCTCTCTCTCTCACACACTCACTCTCTCTCTCTCACACACACACTCACTCTCTCACACACACACTCACTCACTCACTCTCTCACACACACACACACACACACACACACACACACACACACACACACACACTCTCTCTCTCTCTCTCTCTCTCTCTCTCTCTCTCTCTCACACACACACTCACTCTCTCACACACACACACACACACACACTCTCTCTCTCTCTCTCTCTCTCTCTCTCACACACACACACACACACACACACACACACTCTCTCTCACACACACTCACTCTCTCACACACACTCTCACACACACACACTCACTCTCTCTCACACACACACACACACACACACACACACACACACACACACTCTCTCTCACACACACTCTCTCCCACACACTCTCTCTCCCACACACTCTCTCTCACACACACACTCACTCTCTCTCTCCCACACATACACACTCTCACACACACACTCTCTCTCTCTCACACACACACACACACACACACACACACACACACACACACTCTCTCTCTCACACACACACTCTCACACACACACACTCTCTCACTCACACACACACACACACACACACCTAGTACACTTGAAGTAATTTCAGCCATCACAGTCAATCGAATTTGATGGTGAAGCCGCCGAACAACAAATGACCTTGTATCTCAGTCAAACGATGGTATATCGACATGAAACTTCTTGTGGGTGCTCGTGACCATCTGTCTGGCCCAAATGCATTCTGCGAGCCTGATGACTAGGCTCATAGGCTGCTTGGCCCCCACATTGCTGCTTGCATTATTATTATTATTCAGTCCACTTCCGCCTCTGCAAGTCTATGGCAGCCCATAGAACCGTCTGGTAAAAAGTTGTGAAATTTGGCACACTGTTTCTAGACAGTCTCAACATTCCTCTCAGCAAATTTCAGGCTTCTACCTCAAACCGTCTAGCGCCACCAACAGGTCAAAGTCGCAGGTACATTTCTGCTTGTAACTTTTGAACCGTTCGTCTGATTTTCAAAAACTTGGTATCCCTGGAATCCTTGGGCCAAGATGAATCCAAAGCACCCCATGACGTCATTTTCCGCCCATATAGTTTTCCCGCCATTTTGAATTTTGTGAAAATCAATTAAAATGCTACTCCTCCCTCAATTTTTGACCAATTTCTCCCAAACTTGGAAGACAGCAAAATTGGACCAACCTGCACAAAAGTTATACCCAGTATTTTGAATTTCATAACCGTTTGGCCATTGCAGCCAATCAAATTTGGCTGCGCCGATGCAAAACAGGAAGTGCGCTCATATCTCAGCGGCCCTTTGGTCTATCTTGACGAAACTTGGTGGCACTATGCACCACCCCTTCACAAAGGCCCCCCAAAAATTTGGAACAAATTGGCCGCTAGGGGGCGCTATAACTAAGAAAAATGACTTTGGGCTCATATCTCATGATGCATTTTGGGTAGAAACAAAATTCCACTATCTCTGGAATCCCTAGGTCAAGACGAATCCATCGCACCATATCACGTCATATTCTGCCTTGAGGATTTTCCGCCATTTTGAATTTTGTTAAAATCAATGAAATTCTATGGCAACCCATAGAACCATCTGGCGAGAGGTTGAGAAATTTGGCACACTGATTCTAGGCTGCCTCAAGGTTCTTGTCAGCAAATTTCAGCTCACCACCTCAAACTCTCTAGCGCCACCAACAGGTCAAAGTTGGAAGTACATTTCTGTTTGTTTCTTTTGAACCGAATGGCTGATTGTCAAAATCTTAGTAATGATCCAATCCATCGGTCAAACCGAATCCAACGCACCCTATGTCATCATAGTGCACCTGGTAGATTTTCCGCCATTTTGAATTTTATTAAAATCAATTAAATTGCTACTCCTCCCTCAATTTTTGACCAAATTTGCCCAGACTTAGTTGATAGCATCATTGGACCAAGCCGCACAAAACATATCCTCAGACTTTTGAAATTTTAAAACAATTTGGCAGCAGCAGCCAATGAAACTCAGTTGCAACGACATCAAACAGGAAGTGAGCTCATATCTTGGCAGCCCTTTGACATTTCTTAACCAAACTTGGTGAGATTATGCCACACCCCTCCCCAAGGGCCCATACCAAATTTGGTGCACATTGGCCATTAGGTGGCGCTATAACTATACAAAATGTGTTTTGGCTCATATGTCATTGAGCACATATCTCAGCAGTCTCTTAGCACACACACACACACACACACACTCACACACTCTCACTCACACACACACACACACACACACACACACTCTCACACACACACACTCACTCTCTTACACACACACTCTCTCTCACACACACACACTCTCTCTCACACACACACACACACACACACACACACACACACACTCCCTCTCACACACACTCTCTCTCACACAAACACACTCACTCTCTTACACACTCACTCACTCTCTCTCTCACACACACACTCACTCTCTCTCTCACACACACACACACACACACACACACACACACACACACACACACTCTCTCTCTCTCTCTCTCACACACACACACACTCTCTCTCTCACACACACTCTCTCTCACACACACACTCACTCTCTTACACACACACTCTCTCTCACACACTCTCTCTCTCTCTCACACACACACACACACACACACACACACACACTCACTCACTCACTCTCTCTCTCACACACACACTATCACACACACTCTCTCTCACACACACACTCTCACACACACACTCACTCTCTCTCACACACACACACTCTCTCTCTCACACACACACACACTCTCACACACACACACTCACACACACACTCTCTCTCTCACACACACACTCTCTCACACACACTCTCTCTCTCTCTCTCTCTCTCTCTCACACACACACTCTCTCTCATTCACACGCACGCACGCACTCACTCTCTCTCACACACACACACACACACACACACACACACACCTAGTACACTTGAAGTAATTTCAGCCATCACAGTCAATCGAATTTCATGGTGACGCCGCCAAACAGCAAATGACCTTGTATCTCAGTCAAACGATGGTATATCGACATGAAACTTCTTGTGGGTGCTTGTGACCATCTGTCTGGCCCAAATGCATTCTGCGAGCCTGACGACTAGGCTCATAGGATGCTTGGCCCCCTCATTGCTGCTTGCAGCTATATTTATTGGGGGCCAAGCAGCGAAGCTGCGAAGGCACCCATAGTGATTCTACTGTTTCTTATTATTATTATTATTGGGGGCCAAGCAGCGAAGCTGCGAAGGCACCCATAGTGATTCTATTGTTTCTTATTATTATTATTATTATTATTATTATTATTATTATTATTCAGTCCACTTCCGCCTCTGCAAGTCTATGGCAGCCCATAGAACCGTCTGGTAAAAAGTTGTGAAATTTGGCACACTGATTCTAGACACTCTCAACATTCCTCTCAGCAAATTTCAGGCCTCTACCTCAAACCCTCTAGCGCCACCAACAGCTCAAAATCGCAGGTACATTTCTGCTTGTAACTTTTGAACCGTTGGTCTGATTTTCAAAAACTTGGTATCCCTGGAATCCTTGGGTCAAGACGAATCCAACGCACCCCATGACGTCATTTTCCGCCATATAGTTTTCCCGCCATTTTGAATTTTGTGAAAATCAATTAAAATGTTTCAACTCCCTCAATTTTTTACCAATTTCTCCCAAACTTGGAAGGTAGCATAATTGGACTAATCTGCACAAAAGTTATACCCGGTGATTTGAATTTCACAAGTGTTTGGCCGTGGCAGCCAATCAAATTTGGCTGCGCAGACGCAAAACAGGAAGTGCACTCATATCTCGGTGGCCCTTTGGCCAATCTTGAAGAAACTTGGTGGCATTATGCGAAACCCCTTCCCAAAGGGCCACAAAAAATTTGGACCAAATTGGACGCTAGGGGGCGCTATAACTAGCAAAAATGTCTTTTGGCTCATATCTCATGATGCGTTTGGGCTAGAAACAAAATTCAACTATCTCTGGAATCCAGGGGTCAAGACGAATCCATCGCACCCTATGACGTCATATTCTGCCTTCAGGATTTTCCGCCATTTTGAATTTTGTTAAAATCAATGAAATTCTATGGCAACGCATAGAACCATCTGACTAGAGGTTTTTAAACTTGGCAAACTGATTCTAGGCTGCCTCAAGGATCTTGTCACCAAATTTCAACTCAGCACCTCAAACTCTCTAGCGCCACCAACAGGTCAAAGTCGCAGGTACATTTCTGCTTGTTACTTTTGAACCATACGTCTGATCATCAACATCTTAGTATCGGTGGAATGCTTGGGTCATAACGACTCCAACGCGCCCTGTCTCGTCATATTCCACCCAGTAGATTTTCCGCCATTTTGAATTATGTGAAAATCAATTAAAATGGTTCTCCTCCCTCAATTTTTGAACAATTTCTCCCAAACTTGGTAGATGGCAACTGGGGACTAATCTGCACAATAATCTTACCCAGTAATTAGAATTTCCTAAGCGTTTGGCTGTGGCAGCCAATCAAATTTGGCTTGCAGATGCAAAACAGGAAGTGTGCTCATTTCTCGGACAACCTTTGGCGTATCTTAACAAAACTTGGTGGGATTATGCGCCACCCCGTCCCAAAGGGCCAGAAAAACTTTGGAACAAATTGGCCGCTAGGGGGCGCTATAACTAGGAAAAATGTCTTTTGGCTCATATCTCATGATGCGTTTGGCCTAGAAACAAAATTCCACTATGTCAGGAATTCTTGGCTGAAGACGAATCCATCGAAACCTATGTCGTCATATTCTGCCTTGAGGATTTTCTGCCATTTTGAATTTTGTTAAAATCAATGAAATTCTATGGCAACGCATAGAACCGTCTGACTAGAGGTTTTTAAACTTGGCACACTGATTCTAGGCTGCCTCAAGGATCATGTCACCAAATTTCAACTCAACACCTCAAACTCTCTAGCGCCACCAACAGGTCAAAATCACAGGTACATTTCTGCTTGTTACTTTTGAACAATACGTCTGATCATCAAATTCTTAGTATCTCTGGGATGCTTGGCTCAAAAGGAATCCAACGCGCCCTGTCTCGTCAAATTCCACCCAGTAGATTTTCCGCCATTTTGAATTATGTGAAAATCAATTAAAATGCTTCTCCTCCCTCAATTTTTGAACAATTTCTCCCAAACTTGGTTGATGGCAAATGGGGACTAAGCTGCATAAAAAACTTACCCGGTTTTTAGAATTTCCTAAGCGTTTGGCCGTGGCAGCCAATCAAAATTGGAAGGCAGATGCAAAACAGGAAGTGTGCTCATTTCTCGGCCACCCTTTGGCGTATCTTAACGAAACTTGGTGGCATTATGCACCACGCCTCCCCAAAGGGCAGCAAAAAATTTGGAACAAATTGGCTGCTAGGGGGCGCTATAACTGGGAAAAAATGTCTTTTGGCTCATATCTCATGATGCGTTTTGGGTAGAAACAAAATTCCATTATCTCTGGAATCCATGCATCAAGACGAATCCATCGCACCCTATGACGTCATATTCTGACATGAGGTTTTTCCACCATTTTGAATTTTGTTAAAATCAATGAAATTCGATGGCAACCCATAGAACAATATGACTAGAGGTTTTCAAATTTGGCAGCCTGATTCTACGCTCCCTCAAGGGTCTTTTCGCCAAGTTTCAACTCACCACCTCAAACTCTCTAGCGCCACCAACAGGTCAAATTCGCAGGTACATTTCTGGTTGTTACTTTTGAACCATACGTCTGATCGTGAAAATCTTAGGATCTCTGGAATGCCTTGGTGACATCGAATCCAACGCGCCCTGTCTCGTCATATTGCACCTGGTAGATTTTCCGCCATTTTGAATTATGTGAAAATCAATTAAAATGCTTCTTCTCTCTCAGTTTTTGACCAATTTCTCCCAAGCTTGGTACATAGTAACTGTGGACGAAGGTGCACAAGACTATTACACGGACTTATGAATTTCTTAAGCATTTCGCCGTGGCAGCCAATCAAATTTGGCTCCTCAGACGCAAAAGAGGATGTGTGCTCACATCTCGGCCGCAATTTGGCAGATCTTAATGAAACTTGGTGGTCTTTTGCCAGACGCCACCAGAAAGGTCCCCAAAAAACTTGGAACAACTTGGTAGCTAGGGGGCGCTATAAC
>NC_083579.1:65124870-65127370 GCF_027579695.1 Neoarius graeffei
TTCTCGGCCACCCTTTGGCGTATCTTAACGAAACTTGGTGCCTTTATGCAGCACCCCTCCCGAAAGGGCCCCAAAAAATTTGGAACAAATTGGCTGCTAGGGGGCGCTATAACTAGGAAAAATGTCTTTTGGCTCATATCTCATGACTCGTTTTGGCTAGAAACAAAATTCCACTATGGCAGGAATCCTTGGCTCAAGACGAATCCATCGCACCCTATGACGTCATATTCTGCCTTGAGGATTTTCCGCCATTTTGAATTTTGTTAAAATCAGTGAAATTCTATGGCAACGCATAGAACCGTCTGACTAGAGGTTTTTAAACTTGGCACACTGATTCTAGGCTCCCTCAAGGATCTTGTCACCAAATTTCAACTCAGCACCTCAAACTCTCTAGCGCCACCAACAGGTCAAAGTTGCAAGTACACTTCTGCTTGTTACTTTTGAACCATACGTCGGATCATCAAAATCTTAGTATCGCTGGAATACTTGGGTCACCACGAATCCAGGGGCCCTGTCTCGTCATATTCCACCCAGGAGATTTTCCGCCATTTTGAATTATGTGAAAATCAATTAAAATGCTTCTCCTCCCACAATTTTTGAAGAATTTCTCCCAAACTTGGTACATGGCAACTGGGGACTAAGCTGCACAAGAAGCATACCCGGTTTTTAGAATTTCTTAAGCGTTTGGCCGTGGCAGCCAATCAAATTTGGCTGGCAGATGCAAGACAGGAAGTGTGCTCATTTCTCGGCGAACCTTTGGCGTATCTTAACGAAACTTGGTGGCTTTATGCAACACCCCTCCCCAAAGAGCAGCAAAAAATTTGGAACAAATTGGCTGCTAGGGGGCGCTATAACTAGGAAAAATGTCTTTTGGCTCATATCTCATGATGCGTTTTGCCTAGAAACAAAATTCCACTATGTCAGGAATCCTTGGCTCAAGCCGAATCCACCGCACCCTATGACGTCGTATTCTGCCTTGAGGATTTTCCACCATTTTGAATTTTGTTAAAATCAATGAAATTCTATGGCAATGCATAGAACCGTCTGACTAGAGGTTTTTAAACTTGGCACACTGATTCTAGGCTGCCTCAAGGATCTTGTCACCAAATTTCAACTCAGCACCTCAAACTCTCTAGCGCCACCAACAGGTCAAAATTGCAGGTACATTTCTGCTTGTTACTTTTGAACCATACGTCTGATCATCAAATTCTTAGTGTGGCTGGAATGCTTGGGTCAAAAGGAATCCAATGGGCCCTGTCTCCTCATATTCCACCCAGTAGATTTTCCGCCATTTTGAATTATGTGAAAATCAATTAAAATGCTTCTCCTCCCTCAATTTTTGGAAAATTTCTCCCAAACGTGGTACATGGCAACTGGGGCCTAAGCTGCACAAGAAATATGCCCGGTTTTTAGAATTTCTTAAGCGTTTGGCCGTGGCAGCCAATCAAATTTGGCTGGCATATGCAAAACAGGAAGTTTGCTCATTTCTCGGCCACCCTTTGGCGTATCTTAACGAAACTGGGTGGCTTTATGCAGCACCCCTCCCCAAAGGGCCGCAAAAAATTTGGACCAAATTGGCTGCTAGGGGGCGCTATAACTAGGAAAAATGTCTTTAGGCTCATATCTCATGATGCGTTTTGGCTAGAAACAAAATTCCACTATGTCAGGAATCCTTGGCTCAAGACGAACTCATCGCACCCTATGACGTCATATTCTGCCTTGAGGATTTTCCACCATTTTGAATTTTGTTAAAATCAATGAAATTCTATGGCAATGCATAGAACCGTCTGACTAGAGGTTTTTAAACTTGGCACACTGATTCTAGGCTGCCTCAAGGATCTTGTCACCAAATTTCAACTCAGCACCACAAACTCTCTAGCGCCACCAACAGGTCAAAATTGCAGGTACATTTCTGCTTGTTACTTTTGAACCATACGTCTGATCATCAAATTCTTAGTGTGGCTGGAATGCTTGGGTCAAAAGGAATCCAACGCACCCTGTTTCATCATGTTCCACCCAGTAGATTTTCCGCCATTTTGAATTATGTGAAAATCAATTAAAATGCTTCTCCTCCCTCAATTTTTGACCAATTTCTCCCAAACTTGGTAGATGGCACCTGGGGACTAAGCTGCATAAAATACTTACCCGCTTTTTAGAATTTCCTAAGCGTTTGGCCGTGGCAGCCAATCAAATTTGGATGGCAGATGCAAAACAGGAAGTGTGCTCATTTCTCAGCCACCCTTTGGCGTATCTTAACGAAAGTTGGGCGCATTATGCAGGACGCCTCCCCAAAGGGCTGCAAAAAATTTGGAACAAATTGGCTGCTAGGGGGCGCTATAACTGGGAAAAATGTCTTTTGGCTCATATCTCATGATGACTTTTGGGTAGAAACAAAATTTCATGATCTCTGGAATCCATGGGTCAAGACGAATCCATCGCACCCTATGACGTCATATTCTGACTTGAGGATTTTCCGCCATTTTGAATTTTGTTAAAATCA
>NC_083579.1:65129870-65137370 GCF_027579695.1 Neoarius graeffei
GGTGATTTGAATTTCACAAGCGTTTGGCCGTGGCAGCCAATCAAATTTGGCTGCGCAGATGCAAAACAGGAAGTGCACTCATATCTCGGTGGCCCTTTGGCCAATCTTGACGAAACTTGGTGGCATTATGCAAAACCCCTTCCCAAAGGGCCACAACAAATTTGGACCAAATTGGACGCTAGGGGGCGCTATAACTAGGAAAAATGCCTTTTGGCTCATATCTCATGATGCGTTTTGGCTAGAAAGAAAATTCAACTATCTCTGGAATCCATGGGTCAAGACGAATCCATCGCACCCTATGACGTCATATTCTGCCTTGAGGATTTTCCGCCATTTTGAATTTTGTTAAAATCAATGAAATTCTATGGCAACGCATAGAACCATCTGACTAGAGGTTTTTAAACTTGGCAAACTGATTCTAGGCTGCCTCAAGGATCTTGTCACCAAATTTCAACTCACCACCTCAAACTCTCTAGCGCCACCAACAGGTCAAAGTTGCAGGTACATTTCTGCTTGTTACTTTTGAACCATACGTCTGATCATCAAAATCTTAGTATCGCTGGAATGCTTTTGTCACAGCGACTCCAACGCGCCCTGTCTCGTCATATTCCACCCAGTAGATTTTCCGCCATTTTGAATTATGTGAAAATCAATTAAAATGCTTCTCCTCCCTCAATTTTTGAACAATTTCTCCCAAGCTTGGTAGATGGCAACTGGGGACTAATCTGCACAAGAATCTTACCCGGTAATTAGAATTTCCTAAGCGTTTGGCTGTGGCAGCCAATCAAATTTGGCTTGCAGATGCAAAACAGGAAGTGTGCTCATTTCTCGGCCACCCTTTGGCCTATCTTAACGAAACTTGGTGGCTTTATGCAGCACCCCTCCCCAAAGGGCAACAAAAAATTTGGAACAAATTGGCTGCTAGGGGGCGCTATAACTAGGAAAAATGTCTTTTGGCTCATATCTCATGATGCGTTTTGGGTAGAAACAAAATTCCACTATCTATGGAATCCATGGGTCAAGACGAATGCATCGCACCCTATGCCGTCATATTCTGACTTGAGGATTTTCCGCCATTTTGAATTTTGTTAAAATCAAAGGAATTCGATGGCAACCCATAGAACCGTATGACTAGAGGTTTTCAAATTTGGCAGACTGATTCTAGGCACCCTCAAGGGTCTTGTGACCAAATTTCAACTCACCACCTCAAACTCTCTAGCGCCACCAACAGGTCAAATTCGCAGGTACATTTCTGGTTGTTACTTTTGAACCATACGTCTGATCGTCAAAAGCTTAGTATCTCTGGAATGGTTGGGTCAAATTGAATCCAACGCGCCCTGTTTCGTCATATTGCACCTGGTAGATTTTCCGCCATTTTGAATTATGTGAAAATCAATTAAAATGCTACTCCTCCCTCAGTTTTTGACCATTTTCTCCCAAATTTGGTCCATAGCAACGGTGGAGGAAACTGCACAAGAATCTTACACGGATTTTCGAATTTCATAAGCGTTTGGCTGTGGCAGCCAATCAAATTTGGCTGCACAGACGCGAAAGAGGATGTGTGCTCACATCTCGGCCGCCCTTTGGCAGATCTTAACGAAACTTGGTGGCATTATGACAGACACCACCAGAAAGGTCCCCAAAAAACGTGGACCAACTTGGCAGCTAGGGGGCGCTATAACTAGCAAAAATGAATTTTGGCTCATATCTCATGATGCGTTTGGGCTAAAAACAAAATTCCACGATCTCTGGAATCCTTGGTTCAAGCCGAATCCATCGCACCCTATCACGTCATATTCAGCCTTGAGGATTTTCCGCCATTTTGAATTTTGTTAAAATCAATGAAATTCTATGGCAACCCATAGAACCGTCATACGAGAGGTTGAGAAATTTGGCACACTGATTCTAGGCTCGCTCAAGGTTCTTGTCAGCAAATTTCAACTCACCGCCTCAAACTCTCTAGCGCCACCAACAGGACAAAGTTGGAAGTACATTTCTGCTTGTTACTTTTGAACCGTACGGCTGATTGTCAAAATCTTAGTATTGCTGGAATCCATCGGTCAAACCGAATCCAACCTATCCTATCTCGTCATATTGCACCTGGTAGATTTTCCGCCATTTTGAAATTTGTTAAAATCATGTAAATTGCTACTCCTCCCTCAATTTTTGACCAAATTTGCCCAGACTTGGTTGACAGCATCATTGCACCAAGCCGCACAAAATTTATCCTCAGTCTTTTGAAATTTTTAAACTGTTTGGCCGCAGCAGCCAATGAAACTCAGCTGCGAAGATGTCAAACAGGATGTGAGCTCATATCTCGGCAGCCCTTTGACATTTCTTAACCAACCTTGGTGGGATTATGCCCCACCCCTCCGCAAGCTCTCCTACCAAATTTGGTGCACATTAGCCATTAGGGGGCGCTATAACTATACAAAATATATTTTGGCTCATATGTCATTGAGCTCATATGTCAGCAGTCTTCTAGCACACACACACACACACACACACACACACACACACACACACATACACACCAAGTACACTTGAAGTAATTTCAGCCATCACAGTCAATCGAATTTGATGATGAAGCCGCCGAACAACAAATGACCTTGTATCTCAGTCAAACGATGGTATATCGACATGAAACTTCTTGTGTGTGCTCGTGACCATCTGTCTGGCCCAAATGCATTCTGCGAGCCTGACGACTAGGCTCATAGCCTGCTTGGCCCCCTCATTGCTGCTTGCAGCTATATTTATTATTATTATTTTATTATTATTATTATTATTCAACGTTCTTCCGCCTCTGCAAGTCTATGGCAGCCCATAGAACCGTCTGGTAAAAAGTTGGGAAATTTTGCACACTGATTCTAGACAGTGTCAACATTAATCTCAGCGAATTTCAGGCCTCTACCTCAAACACTTTAGCGCCACCAACAGGTCAAAGTTGCAGGTACATTTCTGCTTGTAACTTTTGAACCGTTGGTCCGATTTTCAAAAACTTGGTATCCCTGGAGTCCTTGGGTCAAGACGAATCCAACGGACCCCATGACGTCATTTTCCGCCCATATAGTTTTCCCGCCATTTTGAATTTTGTGAAAATCACTTAAAACGCTTCTCCTCCCTCAATTTTTGAACAATTTCTCCCAAACTTGGTAAATCGCAACTTTGGACTAAGCTTCACAGGAAACATACCCGGTTTTTAGAATTTCTTAAGCGTTTGGCCGTGGCAGCCAATCAAATTTGGCTGCGAAGACGCAAAACAGGAAGTGTGCTCATATCTCGGCCACCCTTTGGCGTATCTTAATGAAACTTGGTGGCCTTATGCAACACCACTCCCCAAAGGGCTACAACAAATTTGGAACAAATTGGCTGCTAGGGGGCGCTATAACTAGCAAAAATGTCTTTTGGCTCATATCTCATGATGCGTTTTGGCTAGAAACAAAATTCCACTATGTGAGGAATCTGTGGCTCAAAACGAATCCATCGCACCCTATGACGTCACTTTCTGCCTTGAGGATTTTCTGCCATTTTGAATTTTGTTAAAATCAATGAAATTCTATGGCAGCGCATAGAACCGTCTGATTAGAGGTTTTTAAACTTGGCACACTGATTCTAGGCTGCCTCCAGGATCTTGTCACCAAATTTCAACTCAGCACCTCAAACTGTCTAGCGCCACCAACAGGTCAAAGTCGCGGGTACATTTCTGCTTGTTACTTTTGAACCATACGTCTGATCATCAAAATCTTAGTAGTGCTGGAATGTTTGGGTCAAAAGGAATCCAACGCACCCTGTCTCGTCATATTCCACCCAGGAGATTTTCCGCCATTTTGAATTATGTGCAAATCAATTAAAATGCTTCTCCTCCCTCAATTTTTGAACAATTTCTCCCAAACTTGGTAGATGGCAACTGGGGACGAATCTGCATAAGAAACATACCCGGTTTTCAGACTTTCATAAGCGTTTGGCCGTGGCGGCCAATCAAAATTGGCTGGCAGATGCAAAACAGGAAGTGTGCTCATTTCTCGGCCACCCTTTGGCGTATCTTAAGAAAACTTGGTGGCATTATGCGCCACCCCTCCCGAAAGGGCAGCAAAAAATTTGGAACAAACTGGCTGCTAGGGGGCGCTATAACTAGGAAAAATGTCTTTTGGCTCATATCTCATGATGCGTTTTGGCTAGAAACAAAATTCCACTATGTCAGGAATCCTTGGCTCAAGCTGAATCCATTGGACTCTATGACGTCATATTCTGACTTGAGGATTTTCCGACATTTTGAATTTTGTTAAAATCAATGAAATTCGATGGCATCCCATAGAACCGTATGACTAGAGGTTTTCAAATTTGGCAGACTGATTCTTGGCTCCCTCAAGGGTCTTGTTACCAAATTTCAACTCAGCACCTCAAACTCTCTAGCGCCACCAACAGGTCAAAGTCGCAGGTACATTTCTGCCTGTTACTTTTGAACCATACGTCTGATCGTCAAAACCTTAGAATCTCTGAAATGGTTGGATCACACCGAATCCAATGCGCCCTGTCGCCTCATATTGCGCCTGGTAGATTTTCCGCCATTTTGAATTATGTGCAAATCAATTAAAATGCTTCTTCTCCCTCAGTTTTTGACCAATTTCTCCCAAACTTGGTAGACAGCAACTGTGCACGACGCTGCACAAGAATCTTACACGGATTTTCGAATTTCATAAGGGTTTGGCCGTGGCAGCCAATCAAATTTGGCTGCACAGATGCGAAAGAGGATGTGTGCTCACATCTCGGCCTCCCTTTAGGATATCTTAACGAAACTTGGTGGCATTATGCCAGACGCCACCACAAAGGTCCCCAAAAAACTTGGAACAACTTGGCTGCTAGGGGGCGCTATAACTAGGAAAAATGACTTTTGGCTCATATCTCATGATGCCTTTGGGCTTGAAACAAAATTCCACTATCTCTGGAATCCTTGGCTCAAGCCGAATCCATCGCAGCCTATGCCTTCATATTCAGCCTTTAGGATTTTCTGCCATTTTGAATTTTGTAAAAATCAATTAAAATGCTTCTCCTCTCTCAATTTTTCACCAATTTCTCCCAAACTTGGTAGAGAGCTACTTTGGACTAAGCTGCACAAGGGCATTACCTGGCCCAAGTGCATTCTGCTGGCCTTCCGACTAGGCTCATATGCTGCTTGGCCCCCACATTGCTGCTTGCAGCTATATTTAGGGGCCAAGCAGCGAAGCTGGCGAAGGCCCCTAATGAGTTTGTCGGTTTTCTTATAGTTATTATTATTATTGGGGGCCAAGCAGCGAAGCTGCGAAGGCACCCATAGTGATTCTACTGTTTCTTCTTCTTCTTATTATTATTATTGGGGGCCAAGCAGCGAAGCTGCGAAGGCACCCATAGGGATTCTACTGTTTCTTATTATTGGGGGCCAAGCAGCGAAGCTGCGAAGGCACCCATAGTGATTCTACTGTTTCTTATTATTGGGGGCCAAGCAGCGAAGCTGCGAAGGCACCCATAGTGATTCTATTGTTTCTTATTATTATTATTGGGGGCCAAGCAGCAAAGCTGCGAAGGCACCCATAGTGATTCTATTGTTTCTTATTATTATTATTATTATTATTATTATTATTATTATTATTATTATTATTCAGTCCACTTCCGCCTCTGCAAGTCTATGGCAGCCCATAGAACCGTCTGGTAAAAAGTTGTGAAATTTGGCACACTGATTCTAGACACTCTCAACATTCCTCTCACCAAATTTCAGGCCTCTACCTCAAACCCGTTAGCGCCACCAACAGGTCAAATTCCCAGGTACATTTCTGCTTGTAACTTTTGAACCGTTGGTCTGATTTTCAAAAACTTGGTATCCCTGGAATCCTTGGGCCAAGACGAATCCAACGCACCCCATGACGTCATTTCCCGCCCATATATTTTTCCCGCCATTTTGAATTTTGTGAAAATCAATTAAAATGTTTCAACTCCCTCAATTTTTTACCAATTTCTCCCAAACTTGGAAGATAGCATAATTGGACCAACCTGCACAAAAGTTATACCCGGTGATTTGAATTTCACAAGCGTTTGGCCGTGGCAGCCAATCAAACTTGGCTGCAAAGATGCGAAACAGGAAGTGTGCTCATTTCTCGGCCACCCTTTGGCTTATCTTAACGAAACTTGGTGCCTTTATGCAGCACCCCTCCCGAAAGGGCCCCAAAAAATTTGGAACAAATTGGCTGCTAGGGGGCGCTATAACTAGGAAAAATGTCTTTTGGCTCATATCTCATGACTCGTTTTGGCTAGAAACAAAATTCCACTATGGCAGGAATCCTTGGCTCAAGACGAATCCATCGCACCCTATGACGTCATATTCTGCCTTGAGGATTTTCCGCCATTTTGAATTTTGTTAAAATCAGTGAAATTCTATGGCAACGCATAGAACCGTCTGACTAGAGGTTTTTAAACTTGGCACACTGATTCTAGGCTCCCTCAAGGATCTTGTCACCAAATTTCAACTCAGCACCTCAAACTCTCTAGCGCCACCAACAGGTCAAAGTTGCAAGTACACTTCTGCTTGTTACTTTTGAACCATATGTCTGATCATCAAAATCTTAGTATCGCTGGAATACATGGGTCACCACGAATCCAGCGGCCCTGTCTCGTCATATTCCACCCAGGAGATTTTCCGCCATTTTGAATTATGTGAAAATCAATTAAAATGCTTCTCCTCCCTCAATTTTTGGAAAATTTCTCCCAAACGTGGTACATGGCAACTGGGGCCTAAGCTGCACAAGAAATATGCCCGGTTTTTAGAATTTCTTAAGCGTTTGGCCGTGGCAGCCAATCAAATTTGGCTGGCATATGCAAAACAGGAAGTTTGCTCATTTCTCGGCCACCCTTTGGCGTATCTTAACGAAACTGGGTGGCTTTATGCAGCACCCCTCCCCAAAGGGCAGCAAAAAATTTGGACCAAATTGGCTGCTAGGGGGCGCTATAACTAGGAAAAATGTCTTTAGGCTCATATCTCATGATGCGTTTTGGCTAGAAACAAAATTCCACTATGTCAGGAATCCTTGGCTCAAGACGAACTCATCGCACCCTATGATGTCATATTCTGCCTTGAGGATTTTCCACCATTTTGAATTTTGTTAAAATCAATGAAATTCTATGGCAATGCATAGAACCGTCTGACTAGAGGTTTTTAAACTTGGCACACTGATTCTAGGCTGCCTCAAGGATCTTGTCACCAAATTTCAACTCAGCACCACAAACTCTCTAGCGCCACCAACAGGTCAAAATTGCAGGTACATTTCTGCTTGTTACTTTTGAACCATACGTCTGATCATCAAATTCTTAGTGTGGCTGGAATGCTTGGGTCAAAAGGAATCCAACGCACCCTGTTTCATCATGTTCCACCCAGTAGATTTTCCGCCATTTTGAATTATGTGAAAATCAATTAAAATGCTTCTCCTCCCTCAATTTTTGACCAATTTCTCCCAAACTTGGTAGATGGCACCT
>NC_083579.1:65142370-65152370 GCF_027579695.1 Neoarius graeffei
GAATTATGTGAAAATCAATTAAAATGCTACTCCTCCCTCAGTTTTTGACCATTTTCTCCCAACTTTGGTCCATAGCAACTCTGGATGATGCTGCACAAGAATCTTACACGGATTTTCGAATTTCCTGAGCGTTTGGCCATGGCAGCCAGACGCGAAAGAGGATGTGTGCTCACATCTCGGCCGCCCTTTGGCAGATCTTAACGAAACTTGGTGGCATTATGCCAGACACCACCAGAAAGGTCCCCAAAAAACTTGGACCAACTTGGCAGCTAGGGGGCGCTATAACTATCAAAAACGAATTTTGGCTCATATCTCATGATGTGTTTGGGCTAGAAACAAAATTCCACTAGCTCTGGAATCCTTGGCTCAAGCCGAATCCATCGCAGCCTATCACGTCATATTCAGCCTTTAGGATTTTCCGCCATTTTGAATTTTGTCAAAATCAATTAAAACGCTTCTCCTCCCTCAATTTTTCACCAATTTCTCCCAAACTTGGTAGATAGCAACTTTGGACTAAGCTGCACAAGGGCATTACCTGGCCCAAGTGCATTCTGCTGGCCTTCCGAGTAGGCTCATAGGTTGCTTGGCCCCCACATTGCTGCTTGCAGCTATATTTGGGGGCCAAGCAGCGAAGCTGCGAAGGCACCCATAGTGATTCTATTGTTTCTTATTATTATTATTATTATTATTATTATTATTATTATTATTATTATTATTCAGTCCACTTCCGCCTCTGCAAGTCTATGGCAGCCCATAGAACCGTCTGGTAAAAAGTTGTGAAATTTGGCACACTGATTCTAGACACTCTCAACATTCCTCTCAGCAAATTTCAGGCCTCTACCTCAAACCCGTTAGCGCCACCAACAGGTCAAAGTCGCAGGTACATTTCTGCTTCTAACTTTTGAAGCGTTGGTCTGATTTTCAAAAACTTGGTATCCCTGGAATCCTTGGGCCAAGACGAATCCAACGCACCCCATGACGTCATTTCCCGCCCATATATTTTCCCGCCATTTTGAATTTTGTGAAAATCAATTAAAATGTTTCAACTCCCTCAATTTTTTACCAATTTCTCCCAAACTTGGAAGATAGCATAACTGGACCAACTTGCACAAAAGTTATACCCGGTGATTTGAATTTCCCAAGCGTTTGGCCGTGGCAGCCAATCAAATTTGGCTGCGCAGATGCAAAACCGGAAGTGCACTCATATCTCGGCGGCCCTTTGGCCTATCTTGATGAAACTTGGTGCGGTTGTGCGGCACCCCTTCCCAAAGGGCCACAAGAAATTTGGAACAAATTGGCCGCTAGGGGGCGCTATAACTAGGAAAAATGTCTTTTGGCTCATATCTCATGATGCGTTTGGCATAGAAACAAAATTCCACTATGTCAGGAATTCTTGGCTGAAGACGAATCCATCGCAACCTATGACGTCATATTCTGCCTTGAGGATTTTCCGCCATTTTGAATTTTGTTAAAATCAAAGAAATTCTATGGCAACGCATAGAACCGTCTGACTAGAGGTTTTTAAACTTGGCACACTGATTCTAGGCTGCCTCAAGGATCATGTCACCAAATTTCAACTCAACACCTCAAACTCTCTAGCGCCACCAACAGGTCAAAATCACAGGTACATTTCTGCTTGTTACTTTTGAACCATACGTCTGATCATCAAATTCTTAGTATCGCTGGGATGCTTGGCTCAAAAGGAATCCAACCCGCCCTGTCTCGTCATATTCCACCCAGTAGATTTTCCGCCATTTTGAATTATGTGAAAATCAATTAAAATGCTTCTCCTCCCTCAATTTTTGAACAATTTCTCCCAAACTTGGTAGATGGCAACTGGGGACTAACCTGCACCAAAAACTTACCCGGTTTTTAGAATTTCGTAAGTGTTTGGCCGTGGCAGCCAATCAAAATTGGATGGCAGATGCAAAACAGGAAGTGTGCTCATTTCTATGCCACCCTTTGGCATATCTTAATGAAACTTGGTGGCATTATGCACCACGCCTCCCCAAAGGGCAGCAAAAAATTTGGAACAAATTGGCTGCTAGGGGGCGCTATAACTGGGAAAAATGTCTTTTGGCTCATATCTCATGATGCCTTTTGGGTAGAAACAAAATTTCATTATCTCTGGAATCCAGGGGTCAAGACGAATCCATCGCGCCCTATGACGTCATATTCTGACTTGAGCATTTTCCGCCATTTTGAATTTTGTTAAAATCAATGGTAGTCCATGGCGACCCATAGAACCGTATGACTAGAGGTTTTCAAATTTGGCAGCCTGATTCTAGGCTCCCTCACGGGTCTTGTCGCCAAGTTTCAACTCACCACCTCAAACTCTCTAGCGCCACCAACAGGTCAAATTCGCAGGTACATTTCTGGTTGTTACTTTTGAACCATACGTCTGATCGTCAAAATTTTATGATCTCTGGAATGCTTGGGTCACAACGAATCCAACGCGCCCTGTCTGGTCATATTGCACCTGGGAGATTTTCCGCCATTTTGAATTATGTGAAAATCAATTAAAATGCTTCTTCTCCCTCAGTTTTTGACCAATTTCTCCCAAGCTTGGTACATAGCAACTTTGGACAAAGCTGCACAAGAATCTTACACGGATTCTTGAATTTCATAAGCGTTTGGCCGTGGCAGCCAATCAAATTTGGCTACGCAGACGTAAAAAAGAGGATGTGTGCTCACATCTCGGCCGCCCTTTGGCAGATCTTAATGAAACTTGGTGGCATTATGCCAGACGCCACCAGAAAGGTCCCCAAAAAACGTGGAACAACTTGGCAGCTAGGGGGCGCTATAACTAGGAAAAATGACTTTTGGTTCATATCTCATGATGCCTTTGGGCTAGAAACAAAATTCCACTATCTCTGGAATCGGTGGCTCAAGCCGAATCCATCGCAGCCTATGCTGTCATATTGAGCCTTTAGGATTTTCCGCCATTTTGAATTTTGTAAAAATCAATTAAAATGCTTCTCCTCCCACAATTTTTCACCAATTTCTCCCAATCTTGGTAGATAGCAACTTTGGACTAAGCTGCACAAGGGCATTACCTGGCCCAAGTGCATTCTGCTGGCCTTACGACTAGGCTCATATGGTGCTTGGCCCCCACATTGCTGCTTGCAGCTATATTTATTGGGGGCCAAGCAGCGAAGCTGCGAAGGCACCCATAGTGATTCTATTGTTTCTTATTATTGGGGGCCAAGCAGCAAAGCTGCGAAGGCACCCATAGTGATTCTATTGTTTCTTATTATTATTATTATTATTATTGGGGGCCAAGCAGCGAAGCTGCGAAGGCACCCATAGTGATTCTATTGTTTCTTATTGGGGGCCAAGCAGCGAAGCTGCGAAGGCACCCATAGTGATTCTATTGTTTCTTATTATTATTATTCAGTCCACTTCCGCCTCTGCAAGTCTATGGCAGCCCATAGAACCGTCTGGTAAAAAGTTGTGAAATTTGGCACACTGATTCTAGACACTCTCAACATTCCTCTCAGCAAATTTCAGGCCTCTACCTCAAACCCTCTAGCGCCACCAGCAGGTCAAAGTCGCAGATACATTTCTGCTTGTAACTTTTGAACCGTTGGTCTGATTTTCAAAAACTTGGTATCCCTGGAATCCTTGGGCCAAGACGAATCCAACGCACCCCATGACGTCATTTTCCGCCCATATAGTTTTCCCGCCATTTTGAATTTTGTGAAAATCAATTAAAATGTTTCAACTCCCTCAATTTTTTACCAATTTCTCCCAAACTTGGAAGATAGCATAATTGGACCAACCTGCACAAAAGTTATACCCAGTGATTTGAATTTCACAAGCGTTTGCCCGTGGCAGCCAATCAAATTTGGCTGCGCAGATGCCAAACAGGAAGTGTGCTCATATCTCGGCCGCCCTTTGGAGTATCTTAACGAAACTTGGTGGCATTATGCCCCACCCATCCAAAAAGGGCCACAAAAAATTTGGAACAAATTGGCTGCTAGGGGGCGCTATAACTAGGAAAAATGACTTTTGGCTCATATCTCATGATGCCTTTTGGGTAGAAACAAAATTCCACTGCCTCTGGAATCCTTGCGTCAAGTCGAAACTATCGCACCCTATGACGTCATATTCTGACTTGAGGTTTTTCCACCATTTTGAATTTTGTTAAAATCAATGAAATTCGATGGCAACCCATAGAACCATATGACTAGAGGTTTTCAAATTTGGCAGCCTGATTCTACGCTCCCTCAAGGGTCTTGTCGCCAAGTTTCAACTCACCACCTCAAACTCTCTAGCGCCACCAACAGGTCAAATTCGCAGGTACATTTCTGCTTGTAACTTTTGAACCGTTGGTCTGATTTTCAAAAACTTGGTATCCCTGGAATCCTTGGGCCAAGCCGAATCCAACGCACCCCATGACGTCATTTCCGCCCATATATTTTTCCCGCCATTTTGAATTTTGTGAAAATCAATTAAAATGTTTCAACTCCCTCAATTTTTTACCAATTTCTCCCAAACTTGGAAGATAGCATAATTGGACCAACCTGCATAAAAGTTATACCCGGTGATTTGAATTTCACAAGCGTTTGGCCGTGGCAGCCAATCAAATTTGGCTGCAAAGACGCGAAACAGGAAGTGTGCTCATTTCTCGGCGGCCCTTTGGCCTATCTTAACGAAACTTGGTGGGATTATGCGCCACCCCTTCTCAAAGGGCCACAAAAAAGTTGGAACAAATTGGCCGCTAGGGGGCGCTATAACTAGGAAAAATGTCTTTTGGCTCATATCTCATGATGCGTTTGGCCTAGAAACAAAATTCCACTATGTCAGGAATTCTTGGCTGAAGACGAATCCATCGCAACCTATGACGTCATATTCTGCCTTGAGGATTTTCCGCCATTTTGAATTTTGTTAAAATCAATGAAATTCTATGG
The DNA here is from genome assembly GCF_027579695.1 of Neoarius graeffei. Taxonomy (NCBI): domain Eukaryota; kingdom Metazoa; phylum Chordata; class Actinopteri; order Siluriformes; family Ariidae; genus Neoarius; species Neoarius graeffei. The sequence continues at coordinate 65,147,284 of NC_083579.1, forward strand.
CAACGCATAGAACCGTCTGACTAGAGGTTTTTAAACTTGGCACACTGATTCTAGGCTGCCTCAAGGATCATGTCACCAACTTTCAACTCAACACCTCAAACTCTCTAGCGCCACCAACAGGTCAAAATCACATGTACATTTCTGCATGTTACTTTTGAACAATACGTCTGATCATCAAATTCTTAGTATCGCTGGGATGCTTGGCGCAAAAGGAATCCAACGCGCCCTGTCTCGTCATATTCCACCCAGTAGATTTTCCGCCATTTTGAATTATGTGAAAATCAATTAAAATGCTTCTCCTCCCTCAATTTTTGAACAATTTCTCCCAAACTTGGTAGATGGCAACTGGGGACTAAGCTGCATACAAAACTTACCCGGTTTTTAGAATTTCCTAAGCGTTTGGCCGTGGCAGCCAATCAAAATTGGAAGGCAGATGCAAAACAGGAAGTGTGCTCATTTCTCGGCCACCCTTTGGCGTATCTTAACGAAACTTGGTGGCATTATGCACCACGCCTCCCCAAAGGGCAGCAAAAAATTTGGAACAAATTGGCTGCTAGGGGGCGCTATAACTGGGAAAATGTCTTTTGGCTCATATCTCATGATGCGTTTTGGGTAGAAACAAAATTCCATTATCTCTGGAATCCATGCGTCAAGACGAATCCATCGCACCCTATGACGTCATATTCTGACTTGAGGTTTTTCCACCATTTTGAATTTTGTTAAAATCAATCAAATTCGATGGCAACCCATAGAACCATATGACTAGAGGTTTTCAAATTTGGCAGCCTGATTCTACGCTCCCTCAAGGGTCTTGTCGCCAAGTTTCAACTCACCACCTCAAACTCTCGAGCGCCACCAACAGGTCAAATTCGCAGGTACATTTCTGGTTGTTACTTTTGAACCATACGTCTGATCGTCAAAATCATAGGATCTCTGGAATGCCTTGGTGACATCGAATCCAACGCGCCCTGTCTCGTCATATTGCACCTGGTAGATTTTCCGCCATTTTGAATTATGTGAAAATCTATTAAAATGCTTCTTCTCCCTCAGTTTTTAACCAATTTCTCCCAAGCTTGGTAGATAGTAACTGTGGACGAAGCTGCAGAAGAATCTTACACGGATTTATGAATTTCATAAGCGTTTGGCCGTGGCAGCCAATCAAATTTGGCTCCTCAGACGCAAAAGAGGATGTGTGCTCACATCTCGGCCGCCCTTTGGCAGATCTTAATGAAACTTGGTGGCCTTTTGCCAGACGCCACCAGAAAGGTCCCCAAAAAACTTGGAACAACTTGGCAGCTAGGGGGCGCTATAAGTAGGAAAAATTACTTTTGGCTCATATCTCATGATCTGTTTGGGCTAGAAACAAAATTCCACTATCTCTGGAATCCTTGGCTCAAGCCGAATCCATCGCAGCCTATGACGTCATATTTAGCCTTTACGATTTTCCGCCATTTTGAATTTTGTAAAAATCAATTAAAATGCTTCTCCTCCCTCAATTTTTCACCAATTTCTCCCAAACTTGGTAGATAGCAACTTTGGACTAAGCTGCACAAGGGCATTACCTGGCCCAAGTGCATTCTGCTGGCCTTCCGACTAGGCTCATATGTTGCTTGGCCCCCACATTGCTGCTTGCAGCTATATTTATTATTATTAGGGGCCAAGCAGCGAAGCTGGCGAAGGCCCCTAATGAGTTTGTCGGTTTTCTTATTATTATTATTATTATTATTATTATTATTCATCTTTCTTCTCCTATGGGAAGTCAATGGCAGCCCATAGAGCCACACATAGGAAAATGCTCAAATTTGGCACACACATTTGAGACAGTCTCAGCATTCCCCATAACAATTTTTAGGTCCCGACCCCCAACCCTCTAGCGCCACCAGCAGGTCAAAGTTGCAGGTACATTTCTGCTTGTAACTTTTGAACCGTTGGTCCGATTTTCAAAAACTTGGTATCCCTGGAATCCTTGGGTCAAGACGAATCCAAAGCACCCCATGACGTCATTTTCCGCCCATATAGTTTTCCCGCCATTTTGAATTTTGTGAAAATCACTTAAAATGCTTCTCCTCCCTCAATTTTTGACAAATTTCTCCCAAACTTGGTAGGTGGCAACTGGGGACTAAGCTGCACAAGAAACTTACCCGGATTTTAGAATTTCGTAAGCGTTTGGCCGTGGCAGCCAATCAAAATTGGCTGCGCAGACGCCAAACAGGAAGTGTGCTCATATTTCGGCCGCCCTTTGGCGTATCTTAACGAAACTTGGTGAGATTATGCCCCACGCCTGCATGAAGGAACACAAAAAAATTGGAACAAATTGGCTGCTAGGGGGCGCTATAACTAGGAAAAATGACTTTTGGCTCATATCTCATGATGCGTTTGGGGTAGAAACAAAATTCCACTATCTCTGGAATCCTTGGGTCAAGACGAATCTATCGCACCCTATGACGTCATATTCTGCCTTGAGGATTTTCCGCCATTTTGAATTATGTTAAAATCAATGAAATTCTATGGCAACCCATAGAACTGTCTGACTAGAGGTTTTCAAATTTGGCACACTGATTCTAGGCTGCCTCAAGGTTCTTGTCAGCAAATTTCAACTCATCATCTCAAACTGTCTAGCGCCACCAACAGGTCAAAGTTGCAGGTACATTTCTGCTTGTTACTTTTGAACCGTACTTCTGATCGTCAAAATCTAAGCATCTTTGGGATCCTTGGGTCAACCCGAATCCAACGCACCCTATGGCGTCATATTCCGCCTGGTATATTTTCCGCCATTTTGAATTTTGTGAAAATCAATTAAAATGCTTCTCCTCCCTCAATCTTTGACCAATTCCTTCCAAGCTTGGTCGATGGCAACGTTGGACTAAGCTGCACATAAAACTTACCCGGTTTTTCGAATTTCATAAGCGTTTGGCCGTGGCGGCCAATCAAAATTGGCTGCGCAGACGCCAAACAGGAAGTGTGCTTATATTTCGGCCGCCCTTTGGCGTATCTTAACGAAACTTGGTGAGATTATGCCCCACCCCTGCATGAAGGAACCCAAAAAAATTGGAACAAATTGGCTGCTAGGGGGCGCTATAACTAGGAAAAATGACTTTTGGCTCATATCTCATGATGCGTTTGGGGTAGAAACAAAATTCCACTATCTCTGGAATCCTTGGGTCAAGACGAATCTATCGCACCCTATGACGTCATATTCTGCCTTGAGGATTTTCCGCCATTTTGAATTTTGTTAAAATCAATGAAATTCTATGGCAACCCATAGAACTGTCTGACTAGAGGTTTTCAAATTTGGCACACTGATTCTAGGCTGCCTCAAGGTTCTTGTCAGCAAATTTCAACTCATCATCTCAAACTGTCTAGCGCCACCAACAGGTCAAAGTTGCAGGTACATTTCTGCTTGTTACTTTTGAACCGTACTTCTGATCGTCAAAATCTAAGCATCTTTGGGATCCTTGGGTCAACCCGAATCCAACGCACCCTATGGCGTCATATTCCGCCTGGTATATTTTCCGCCATTTTGAATTTTGTGAAAATCAATTAAAATGCTTCTCCTCCCTCAATCTTTGACCAATTCCTTCCAAGCTTGGTCGATGGCAACTTTGGACTAAGCTGCACATAAAACTTACCCGGTTTTTCGAATTTCATAAGCGTTTGGCCGTGGCGGCCAATCAAATTTGGCCGTGCAGATGTGAAACAGGAAGTGTGGTCATATCTCGGCAGCCCTTTGACCTTTCTTAACCAAACTTGGTGGGATTATGCCCCACCCCTCCAAAAGGTCCCATACCACATTTGGTGCACATTGGCCATTAGGGGGCGCTATAACTTTCCAAAATGTATTTAGGATCATATATCATTGAGCTCATATCTCAGCAGTCTCTTAGCACACACACACACCTAGTACACTTGAAGTAATTTCAGGCATCACAGTCAATCGATTTTGACGGTGACACCGTGCATGCCTCTACCCATCTGGCTGGAGGTACATTTCTGCTTGTAAACACTTCCTGTGCGTGCCTCTGATCGTCTGCCTGGTCAGTTCTTTCTGTTGCCATGGCAACTTAGGCTGGGTCACGCTGCTTGGCCCCGCATTGCTGCTTGCAGCTATATTTATTATTATTATTATTCAACGTTCTTCCGCCTCTGCAAGTCTATGGCAGCCCATAGAACCGTCTGGTAAAAAGTTGGGAAATTTTGCACACTGATTCTAGACAGTGTCAACATTAATCTCAGCGAATTTCAGGCCTCTACCTCAAACACTTTAGCGCCACCAACAGGTCAAAGTTGCAGGTACATTTCTGCTTGTAACTTTTGAACCGTTGGTCCGATTTTCAAAAACTTGGTATCCCTGGAGTCCTTGGGTCAAGACGAATCCAACGGACCCCATGACGTCATTTTCCGCCCATAGAGTTTTCCCGCCATTTTGAATTTTGTGAAAATCACTTAAAACGCTTCTCCTCCCTCAATTTTTGAACAATTTCTCCCAAACTTGGTAAATCGCAACGTTGGACTAAGCTTCACAGGAAACATACCCGGTTTTTAGAATTTCTTAAGCGTTTGGCCGTGGCAGCCAATCAAATTTGGCTGCGAAGACGCAAAACAGGAAGTGTGCTCATATCTCGGCCGCCCTTTGGCGTACCTTAATGAAACTTGGTGGCGTTATGCAGCACCCCTCCCCAAAGGGCAACAACGAATTTGGAACAAATTGGCTGCTAGGGGGCGCTATAACTAGCAAAAATGTCTTTTGGCTCATATCTCATGATGCGTTTGGGCTAGAAACAAAATTCCACTATGTCAGGAATCTCTGGCTCAAAACGAATCCATCGCACCCTATGACGTCACTTTCTGCCTTGGGGATTTTCTGCCATTTTGAATTTTGTTAAAATCAATGAAATTCTATGGCAACGCATAGAGCCGTCTGATTAGAGGTTTTTAAACTTGGCACACTGATTCTAGGCTGCCTCAAGGATCTTGTCACCAAATTTCAACTCAGCACCTCAGACTCTCTAGCGCCACCAACAGGTCAAAGTCGCGGGTACATTTCTGCTTGTTACTTTTGAACCATACGTCTGATCATCAAAATCTTA
>NC_083579.1:65157370-65159870 GCF_027579695.1 Neoarius graeffei
TTTTAAACTTGGCAGACTGATTCTAGGCTGCCTCAAGGATCTTGTCACCAAATTTCAACTCAGCACCTCAAACTCTCTAGCGCCACCAACAGGTCAAAGTCGCAGTTTTGGAAGCTTACACACACTCACTCTCTCTCACTCACACACACACACACACTCACTCACTCTCTCTCACACACACTCACTCTCTCTCTCACACACACACTCACTCTCTCTCTCACACACGCACTCACTCACACACACACACACACACACACACACACACACACACTCTCTCTCTCTCTCTCTCTCACACACACACACACTCACTCTCACTCACACACACGCACTCACTCTCTCACACACACTCTCTCACTCTCTCACACACACACAGTCACTCTCTCTCTCACTCAAACAGACTCTCTCTCTCTCACACACACTATCTGACACACACACTCTCTCTAACACACACACTCTCTCTCTCTCTCACACACACACTCTCTCTCTCTCACACACACACTCACTCTCTCACACACACACACTCACTCTCTCACACACACACACTCACTCACTCTTTCACACACACACACACACACACACACACACACACACACACACACACACACACACACACTCACTCTCTTACACACACTCTCTCTCACACACACTCTCTCTCACACACACTCACTCTCTCACACACACTCTCACACACACACACTCACTCTCTCTCACACACACTCTCTCTCTCACACACACTCTCTCTCACACACTCTCTCTCCCACACACTCTCTCTCACACACACACTCACTCTCTCTCTCCCACACACACACATACACACTCTCACACACACACTCTCTCTCACACACACACACACACACACACACACACTCTCTCTCTCTCTCCTACACACACTCTCACACACACACACACACACTCTCTCTCACACACACACACTCTCACACACACACTCTCTCTTTCATGCACACTCTCTCACACACACACTCTCTCTCTCACTCACACACACGCGCGCACACACACACACACACACACACACACACACACACACACACACACACACACACACACCTAGTACACTTGAAGTAATTTCAGCCATCACAGTCAATCGAATTCGATGGTGAAGCCACCAAACAGCAAATGACCTTGTATCTCAGTCAAACGATGGTATATCGACATGAAACTTCTTGTGGGTGCTCGTGACCATCTGTCTGGCCCAAATGCATTCTGCGAGCCTGACGACTAGGCTCATAGCATGCTTGGCCCCCTCATTGCTGCTTGCAGCTATATTTATTATTATTATTATTATTCAACGTTCTTCCGCCTCTGCAAGTCTATGGCAGCCCATAGAACCGTCTGGTAAAAAGTTGGGAAATTTTGCACACTGATTCTAGACAGTGTCAACATTAATCTCAGCGAATTTCAGGCCTCTAGCTCAAACACTTTAGCGCCACCAACAGGTCAAAGTTGCAGGTACATTTCTGCTTGTAACTTTTGAACCGTTGGTCCGATTTTCAAAAACCTGGTATCCCTGGAGTCCTTGGGTCAAGACGAATCCAACGGACCCCATGACGTCATTTTCCGCCCATATAGTTTTCCCGCCATTTTGAATTTTGTGAAAATCACTTAAAACGCTTCTCCTCCCTCAATTTTTGAACAATTTCTCCCAAACTTGGTAAATTGCAACTTTGGACTAAGCTTCACAGGAAACATACCCGGTTTTTAGAATTTCTTAAGCGTTTGGCCGTGGCAGCCAATCAAATTTGGCTGCGAAGACGTAAAACAGGAAGTGTGCTCATATCTCGGCGACCCTTTGGCGTATCTTAATGAAACTTGGTGCCATTATGCAACACCCCTCCCCAAAGGGAAACAACAAATTTGGAACAAATTGGCTGCTAGGGGGCGCTATAACTAGCAAAAATGTCTTTTGGCTCATATCTCATGATGCGTTTGGGCTAGAAACAAAATTCCACTATGTCAGGAATCTCTGGCTCAAAACGAATCCATCGCACCCTATGACGTCACTTTCTGCCCTGGGGATTTTCCGCCATTTTGAATTTTGTTAAAATCAATGAAATTCTATGGCAACGCATATAACTGTCTGATTAGAGGTTTTTAAACTTGGCACACTGATTCTAGGCTGCCTCAAGGATCTTGTCACCAAATTTCAACTCAGCACCTCAAACTCTCTAGCGCCACCAACAGGTCAAAGTCGCGGGTACATTTCTGCTTGTAACTTTTGAACCATACGTCTGATCATCAAAATCTTAGTAGTGCTGGAATGCTTGGGTCAAAAGGAATCCAACGCACCCTGTCTCGTCATATTCCACCCAGGAGATTTTCCGCCATTTTGAATTATGTGAAAATCAATTAAAATGCTTCTCCTCCCTCAATTTTTGACCAATTTCTCCCAAACTTGGTACATGGCAACTGGGGACGAAGCTGCACAAGAAACGTACCCAGTTTTTAGAATTTCCTAAGCGTTTGGCCGTGGCAGCCAATCAAA